>NC_135734.1:32270000-32310000 GCF_041903045.1 Epinephelus lanceolatus | reverse complement strand
TGACGATTGTTGATGCACTTGACTCAAAACCATAAATGACAACCTCATGGTGGCATTAAAGGAAACATCAAGGAATCACCAACTTAACTGAAACACATCCTCTGGGGATGATGAATGTCTGTATATAATTTCATGGCAATTCATCCAGCAGTTGTTGAGATATTTCAGTCTGGACCAAAGTTGTAGACCCACTGACCAACTGATCAACGCTACCATCCCTAGAGCCATGCTGCTAGCCTGGCTGAAAATACTCAAGCTTAGGAAAAGATCATGTTCATGGTTAAAGACCTCAGCTTCTGACAATCACATAACCAGAGGAGGACATTGTCACATAAATGTTTTATTTACTGGATAAACAATCAGTGCCGTTATCTCTAATAAGAGAACAGTCTTGATTTCAATCAGTCCATTCCATCACTTTGACACCACAGCCAAACTCCACTCTGCAGCCAACACAGACAAACTTCAGCCAATCAAGATAACAAAACATCTTCTTCATCACAAACGGAGCCAGTTAATAAATCAAGCTTTTGCCAGATCCAGTCAGAAGAACTGCAAAAACGACTTTTCCTCCAAGAAACTCCTCAAGTGCATACTCTTGATCTTGTTAATTGTTGTTATTGACTCTCTTTCTGCAATAACTTCGCTGCAACAGCAGGGCCAGACTGATACAGAGAGTGAAACAGAATGTTGAACTCGCGTCACGGTCTTACCAGTCTACTATGGTGTAGTGTTAAGTACACAAACAGTGTGCTGTATGTGTGTAGTGTGTTGACACATAAAGTTTGGCTCTGCCCACCTTCAGCCCTGAGCTGAGGTCCAATCAGACAGAAGTGGAAACACTTGTGAGGGATCTGCAGTGCCTTTAACATTTTACATGTGCAGCAGTATGATTAATCTTTTCTGCCACATCCAGATGGAAGATCTCGTCAGCGTGAACATTCAGTTATTAGACAGTCAAACAGACTCTATGTCAACAGCTCAGCACAACAACAGTGCTGTGGGAGAAGCGACTTGACTCAGCCAAACCAAAAGAGCAAATGAAGAGTTATTTACACTTATTACACTGTCTGCTCAGTTATGTGAGGTAAGGCTTTATATTGTTCATACACTAATACAGTGGTTGTCAAACTTTTTACACAGCGTACAACCTCAGAAAATATTAGGCTCTCCAAGTGCCTCCACTGTGACTGAAATTAGATACAGTAGCATAGGGCCTACCCTGTTCAGCAGGAGGCAGATTTATTCCTCATCAGCACATTATTTCTGTTCACTGTTGTCAACCACACTGTTTAAAGAGGTACCACTGGAACTGGCACTGAAACTCTTCCACGCAACTCTCATATACCGCAAAGCCCAGCCCATCATCAGGTGCTGTGGAGACTTTGCTGCTCATGTAGCTATTTGCACTTAATTGTCATCCACTTCAGTTTCAGCAAGGCTGCGCAAATATATTGTCCTGCTGATCCACATTTCTCTTAGAGTTCCTGTTTTTAAACCATTTATTTTACCTCTGCTTAGTCTTACTGTCGTGGTTTATCTCATAACTAAAATGGACATATGTGGGCTACATTCGTGAACGTGACTGTAGAAGGCTGACATTGAAACAAAAATGACGCTACAAAAACATCGCTGTAGACACGCTATGTTTGAAGTGTACACAACATGTCCCTACAAACTGTGCCCACCACCAGTACAAGACAAACCTGCAGACTCTGCTACAACACCATGTTGTAGTGAACAAATATGTGGCCAAACATACCAGTAATCCACTTTATAATTAACTGTATATGAAGACGTGATTGACATTATAATTAGCGACTCACATTGTAAGTAGCAAGATGTAACCCTAAACTTAACCGCCTCTCTTTTAACCTAATATTTCATGGCTCGCCAAATGCCAACTGCATTTTCTTCAGGGCTTTTGCTTCTGGATCGAAGGAGGCCGATTGTGAACTGAGGTGAAGGTTATGGTGGGTGAATCATGTAGCTGGTGATCGGGTCATGTCGTTGCTCCACCTGCAGCTATACCTACTCAAAAATATTACAGGAAAGGTAAAACTTATTTTAAATTACATTTCAGGGATCTCACATTTTTCTCAAAGTATTTTCATTTGAAATGTTGTAGCATTTTGGTAGCATTATATATATTTATATTAATTTATATTTACTTTATTTAATTAAAAATATACTTTGGAAATTCCAGTGTGTGCCACTAGAGGGAGCTTGTGTGCCACCAGTATACTATGGTTTGAAAACCAGTGCACTAATTTTCTAACACCGCTTAAAACTTGTAGCATACATCTCGACCTCTGTACTTATTCTTCTCTGTCTGCATATCCCTCCGCCCCACCACTCTTACAACCTGTATCTCTACTTCACACAATCTCACAGTGACACATTGTGGTCAGGAAGTGTAACAAAAGTTATAATACATGTCTGTAAACACAACATAATATAAAACTACATTCTCATTATCTGAAAATATGCCCATCTACGCCTACAACTTTTGCAGGATCACATCAGAAAGACATTTTAACTGGTTTTATTTGGGTATTTATTAAATTAAACTCAGTAGTGGCGGACATACAGTACAGGCCAAAAGTTTGGACACACCTTCTCATTCAATGCGTTTTCTTTATTTTCATGACTATTTACATTGTAGATTCTCACTGAAGGCATCAAAACTATGAATGAACACATGTGGAGTTATGTACTTAACAAAAAAAGGTGAAATAACTGAAAACATGTTTTATATTCTAGTTTCTTCAAAATAGCCACCCTTTGCTCTGATTACTGCTTTGCACACTCTTGGCATTCTCTCAATGAGCTTCAAGAGGTAGTCACCTGAAATGGTTTCCACTTCACAGGTGTGCCTTATCAGGGTTAATTAGTGGAATTTCTTGCTTTATCAGTGGGGTTGGGACCATCAGTTGTGTTGTGCAGAAGTCAGGTTAATACACAGCCGACAGCCCTATTGGACAACTGTTAAAATTCATATTATGGCAAGAACCAATCAGCTAACTAAAGAAAAACGAGTGGCCATCATTACTTTAAGAAATGAAGGTCAGTCAGTCCGGAAAATTGCAAAAACTTTAAATGTGTTGTTAAATGTGGAGTCGCAAAAACCATCAAGCGCTACAACGAAACTGGCACACATGAGGACCGACCCAGGAAAGGAAGACCAAGAGTCACCTCTGCTTCTGAGGATAAGTTCATCCGAGTCACCAGCCTCAGAAATGGCAAGTTAACAGCAGCTCAGATCAGAGACCAGATGAATGCCACACAGAGTTCTAGCAGCAGACCCATCTCTAGAACGACTGTTAAGAGGAGACTGCGCCAATCAGGCCTTCATGGTCAAATAGCTGCTAGGAAACCACTGCTAAGGAGAGGCAACAAGCAGAAGAGATTTGTTTGGGCCAAGAAACACAAGGAATGGACATTAGACCAGTGGAAATCTGTGCTTTGGTCTGATGAGTCCAAATTTGAGATCTTTGGTTCCAACCGCCGTGTCTTTGTGAGACACAGAAAAGGTGAACGGATGGATTCCACATGCCTGGTTCCCACTGTGAAGCATGGAGGAGGAGGTGTGATGGTGTGGGGGTGTTTTGCTGGTGACACTGTTGGGGATTTATTCAAAATTGAAGGCACACTGAACCAGCATGGCTACCACAGCATCCTGCAGCGACATGCCATCCCATCCGGTTTGCGTTTAGTTGGACGATCATTTATTTTTCAACAGGACAATGACCCCAAACACACCTCCAGGCTGTGTAAGGGCTATTTGACCAAGAAGGAGAGTGATGGAGTGCTGCGGCAGATGACCTGGCCTCCACAGTCACCGGACCTGAACCCAATCGAGATGGTTTGGGGTGAGCTGGACCGCAGAGTGAAGGCAAAGGGGCCAACAAGTGCTAAACACCTCTGGGAACTCCTTCAAGACTGTTGGAAAACCATTTCAGGTGACTACCTCTTGAAGGTCATCGAGAGAATGCCAAGAGTGTGCAAAGCAGTAATCAGAGCAAAGGGTGGCTATTTTGAAGAAACTAGAATATAAAACATGTTTTCAGTTATTTCACCTTTTTTTGTTAAGTACATAACTCCACATGTGTTCATTCATAGTTTTGATGCCTTCAGTGAGAATCTACAATGTAAATAGTCATGAAAATAAAGAAAACGCATTGAATGAGAAGGTGTGTCCAAACTTTTGGCCTGTACTATATATATATATATATATATATATATATATATATATATATATATATATTTAACGTTAGCTGATGTGAACCGCTTTTGTCTAGTAACGTTACAACAAACGCCACAAAATTATCTGTGACTGTGACCATGAGCACAAATATACAGCAGGCAGTTGTCCTCAGTTTATAAGAAATTCAGAGCTACACCAGAACATTTATGATTTTCCTCTCGCTCTCCAAAACAAATGCATGCGGTAATTGCCGGTTGCAGTCAAGATTTTACGAATGAAGCTGAATGCCGGCTGCAGTCGGAATTTTACGACACCAGGCTGTGGGTGTCATACCGCTTCGACCAAAGGGGGGCACTATAATCAATGAAAACGTAAAGTTCTGCACAGCTGCTTTAAATTACTAAAAAGGAAAATAAGACAATTTTTAGTCTTGAGTTTCTGGTCAGACAAAAAAAAAATCAAACTAAAGATGGCACCTTGGAGTCTGGGAGATTGTAACGGCATTTTCACAATTTTCTGAAAGTCTATAAACTCAATAATTGTCTTAAAAAATAATGAGTTCAACCCCGACAAAATGCTAAATTTCTTTTCTGCACTCTTAAACAACTCCACATGTGTTCATTCATAGTTTTGATGCCTTCAGTGAGAATCTACAATGTAAATAGTCATGAAAATAAAGAAAACGCATTGAATGAGAAGGTGTGTCCAAACTTTTGGCCTGTACTGTATGCAGTTCCTTTACCTAAGTAAAAGTACTAATACCACACTGTGAAAAGATTGTCAAAGCTAAAAGTCCTGCATTAAAAATGTTACTTAAGTAAAAGTAAGTAAGTATAATCAGGAAACTGAACTTAAAGTATGAAAGTAAAAGTACCCAATGCAGAAAAATCTAAAAAACAAAATCAGAAAGAACCCGCCCACAAAAGCTCAAAGACACTCAAAATAAATTATAATAAAATAAAAAGAAAATGACTGAAATGTTGAGCAAAATAGTTACCACTAGATTTTCAGTCAATTGGCTAAGTAATTAATAGAGTAATTGTTTAAGCTGTGCTGGTGTAACCGGTTATGTAGCTTGATTTATAACAAAATATTATAATTTATGAATTTTTATTGTTTTTTATGCAAAAATCCTATCATCCTATCAGATAAATGGAGTAAAAGTATAAAGTAGCATGAAAAGAAAATATTCAAGTAAAGTACAAGTACCTCAAATCTGTACTTAGGTTCAGGATATGAGTAGATATTATTTAAATTAAACTCAATAATATAGATATTTTTAGTATAAAATATAAAATGTGTACTGTAGTAAGAGTACAGTTGTGTAATATAATGTTGTGTAGAGGACAGATTGAACCCGAAGTGCTGTGATTGTCTCCGCTGCGGCTTTGCATGCTGGTACACAAACACCAGTCTGTGATAGTATTAATATTCAGCATACCAATATCAGCCTCCTCAGCTCCATTGGCATGTGCACGGGGGTGTTGCTGGCAGGTCTCACTCACTACTGGGTGGCCTGGTTGGTAGCTACTCAACGTTCCCCTCTTGCCAAGCAGAGAAAGCTATTGGACTCAGTAAGGTGAGGTCAGAGTGTGTGTGTACTGGTGTGTGTGTCTGTGTATATGCATGCCCACGTGTATGTTTGTGACTCAAGCTTAATTATCACAGCCTCATGCTATTATCTGATACTGTCACACTATTGTCGTGAAGGTAAATACCACCTTTTGTCGGACAGCAGACTAATTGTCACATGGGCATAAAAGGAACACTGAATTCAAGTGGGCTGAATGGATGCACTGGATTGGCTGCAGCGAGTGTGTTGAACCTGAGTTTGGGATCTGTTGCGCTGGGCTCTTTGTCTCGCATTTCCCCTAGCTTCTTTTCTCTTCACTTTCCCTCGCAGTTTCTTTTTGATGGTGAAAATTGTGCATCAATGCGGGCTAAGGCTTTCTCAGTGAAGTGACCCGTGTTGAAATGTTCTGGGGGCGTTTTGTTGAGTTGCTCAAACAAATTGCTGTTGATATGAAGATGTGGGGTGGTGTCTCCATTGAGCTGCAGGTTTATACACTTGGTGAAACATTAGCATTGCGAGGCACTGACTGGCAGATCTGGCTGAAGTTATGACTTTGTCTTTTGTCACTCACTTTGGGTTCTTGCTTTGAACGGGCTCAGCTCCAAACATGTCAAACATGTTGAACATACCGAAGGCAGATCAATTTCCATTCAGAAATCCTCCTATAGAGTGGAGCTTGGCAAAAGTTTAACAGATTAGACCGTCTACATGATTACTCTCTTTTTTTTTTTTTTCTTGCTTCCAACTCAAACAGCTGACTGAGAGTGTTTTGCCAAGTTCTCTGTCGACCAATCATCTTGTTACTGTCAAGTTTAAAATTTGTTCCCTTCTTTGCTGCTGTCAGCTTTTAATTCAGTGTACAAGTTTAATCAGAACCAGCTGTTTATTGACTCCACTTTTTTGTCTGTTTTGTCTTTTTGAGGTTTTCATATCCTTCTATGGCTTCCCAGAAGTTTTCCTTATGTATGTATTTAAATCCAAACTTTTAACTTTTGGTCAATGTACATACGTTTTAGTGTTAAAATGCTAATTTCCCAAGCACTTCTAACACAAGTTTCTGCATGATGACGTTGCTACACATTAACTTGCTAACCTAACCCACCTGATGTGCCTCTGACTGACTGAGCCAAGCCTTCTTTGAGAGTTGTGTCTTATCGATCTTTCAAATTAGCTACTGTATATTCCTCTAACCTCCTAACTGGCACAGAAGCTGAGCAATTGGACATGGTTGCAGATCCCGGGGGCTGATGAACAGACGAGCTGCAGCCGAAAAACACAAATTGTCCCCCCCAATTCTAAATAGCTTAAATGATTGAAATGTATACAGTAGTCCTATATACTGGGAGAAAGGGAAGATGATGAGGAGAAATGGGAATCCGTGAGAGGCGAGAGATGAGAACGTGAGTGGACATAACATGCCTGAGACCCTGAAACTAGAAGTAGTATTAACTAACAGCGAAGCAGTGAAAAGGAGGGTGATGGCTGGTTCCATGTACTACTGGCTGTTTAAGAGAAATAAACAGTAAAGGTAAGCATATGATTCTCTTTGTAGTGCTTTTTGAATGACTTGGTGATGGTGATGAGCCTCTATGAAATCGTGAAATATGCTGGCAATCTCAAGCGCTCTGTGGGCATGATTTGCACGCGTTCAATTAAAAAAAATATCACAACTGATTGTGTCCCCCCCAAACTTGTCATCAGATCTGCACCCATGCAATTGGACATCACATTAGTTCAGATCCAAGCCTCACACAATAACACAAACAAACTAACCAATCCAGGCAGCAGTAGACCAGAAACCACTTCGTTCTGTCAGTTAAAAATGCAGTAATTGTAAAAGGAGTCTCTTGGTTTTGAAGAGAGTGATAAAATGGCTTCAGTTTCAGTTTCAATTTCTGCAATTTCTGGAGTTCCAACTTGGTGCATGTCTATAAACTGTGTGATAGTACAGGACTGTACACAGACTATTTAAAATCTGTGGGCCATGATTGGCCCCGGATCATACTTTGGAAATGCCTGGTGTATGGGGTGATCAGTGTTGAGTGCTACACATGTGATGGCTCTGAGGTTTGTATCTGATGGACATGTGTTCACCACTTACACATCAACTGACATTTTGATTTTATTCATCTCTTTGGCTTCAACTGTCGACTGACATGTCAAATCAGGTCTCAAGTCTTAACTTTGGACAATAAGTAAGTTCAGCTCCTTTAACTTACACAGCTCCCACTGTTGATATATAATTCTGCTTCTCTATTGCTCTGAGTGCTCAACACTCCAGCTGACACTTTGACTGACACAGTCTTTCAGTTTTCGCTCGGGACTTCATGTGACACTTCCAGCTTAATTTATCATCTACATTTTTACTGACATTTCAGCTTCTTTCAGTACTTTCATATAAACTAATACATTAATTTCACCCTGTTACGCTTAAATTCACACTTCAACTTCATTCATTGCTTACTCTGAAACTGAGCACTTTGCTTTTAACCTCTGTTTCAGCTTTTTTGGGGATATCTATTTTGACTGTTCCAGTATTTAACCTATATTAAATGTTTTAACTGAAAAATTTTGGCAGCGAGCAAACCAACATTTTCTTCAGGAATATTTGTCTTTCCTAGTTATTTAACTAAAATAGGTCAGGTTCCTGTTAATGTCTCTGTTCTGTAGAATACAGTATGAAGTGTAGCCGATCTCTTTATGACAGCATGTTACACATGCTACTCTAACTGGAGGATATTTTCTCTAAATATTAAAGGTCCAGTGTGAAGGATTTAGTGCCATCTAGTGGTGAGAATTGGAGACTGCAACCAGATGAAACTTCTCTCAGTTAGAATTCCTTAGTGTTAACTGTTCAGGAGGTTTTTACTTGAAGCCAAATTATCCACAGAGGTCTCCTCGTCTCCAAAACAAATGGACCCAGTGATTAAAACGGTTAAAAACACTGAATAAAGCAGTTTCACATTACAAATAAGACCATCTCCTATGCTGCTTGGGACATAACAGACTACCTGCTAATGTGTCCTCACCTATTATCTCTGATAACTTAATTTTTGCTCACATTATTTGTGATCCAGACGTTCAGGAGGTTATTACCATGGGCTGAATAATCTGCAGAGGTCTCTTCCTCTCCAAACAAACAGATCAGGTGATTTAAATCAGTTAAAAACACAAAATAAGACAGTTTCATGTTACAAATCAGTGTTTCTCCTACCCTCATTGCAGACGGCATGCTTTCCCAGCACCAGCTAATGTGTGCTCAATTTTTAACTTTGATAACTTGAGATCCAGACTTTCATGAGGTTTTAGGAGTGCCTGTAGGAGTCTAATTATCCACAGAGGTCTCTTACTCTTCAAAACAAATGGAAGTGGTAATTTAAACTAGTAAAAACACAGAATAAGACAGTTTTATGTTAAAAAAATCTGTTATTCCTGATGCTCTCAATGTGGAGGGGCTGACACAAAAAACATGATAACGCAAAAGGCCCTATGTAGAGCGATTGTTTGGTTTGTCCATTCTGGGCCACTGTAGAAACAAGGCGAACTCTGTAAACGAGGACCTGCTCCCTATTTAGATATAAGTGGCTCATTTTAAGTTAACAAAAATACAGCCATTCTTGTTTTCAGGTGATTAGACACTGAAGAAAACATTATATTCAATTTCTGCCGAAAATTTCTCCTACATCCTACACACTAGATCTTTGAGACCTTGTTCTGCGTGAAGTCGTGTTTGGTACTTGTTCTGGCAAGTAATGGGTGTCCAGTTATACTCCATAAGCCCCATGAAGTGGATTTGTGCATTTTGTGGTTTAAGTCCAAAACAAAAATTATGCAGCAGAAGTAAACACAGTCTGTTCTCGTCTGCTTTTCCAGTTTTTGCTAATGTGGAATAATGAGCACTGAAAATCTGCTCAGAAGCCAACAATTAAAAACATGCATAGCGAAATGCAAAATGAGCAAACTGAACTTCACTGTGAAAATGCACGGACCTGTTTAGTGCACTTTTTACTCCAAGTAAAATGATGTTTGCTATAGAGAGGTTCAGCATTTACAAAACAATGAAAAAAAGAAGCCTCCCACTGTTATATAACATCATGTGAGAGGGCGAGAGAGACGCAGACAGCTTTATCCACTCTCCTGCTCTCACTGTCCTTCATTTTTCATTCTGCGTCTTCCCTTTCTGCTTCTTTTCCTTCTACGTCTGCCTCTAACATACTCCACTTCTCTCAGTCCACCTATCTAATCTAAGCTTATACCCCCTCTCAGTCGCAGCACCTTGTAAAAGACTGATGAGGTATCTTAGCAACGAGTCTTTTTTTGTCCAGTGTCCTAACTGGACAGCAAAGTGACTCTGTTCCTCCCGACCCCGACAACCAATGGAACAACAAGATTGTGGTCCCTTTGGAGCGAGGCGGCCAATTGCTCTGAAGCATCTTGCTTGTTCAGGAGTCAGTAGGCCAGGGGGATAATGGTTGAAGAGAATGACCTGTAGCCGTCTTGACAACAGAGCATCCGGTGATGGAGTGAAAGGTTTTCTTTTTCTAACACATGTCTTCTGGAGGCAGTCTCCCTCATATTGTAGTCCACAGCTCACTCTGGGCCTTCCCTAAGTGTGAGAATGTGGTCTGTCACTGCAGTTGATGAGGTCAGAAGTTATTTTGTGTACTTATATCACCACACTCATCACACTGCAGCTACACTGAGCACTTTCAAGGAATAAATCTGACACTTGTTATCAAGAGAGCAAAGGAGCATGAAAACAGGAACATGAGCCTCTGCAGCAGCCTCATACCTGCAAGAAATGATCAGTTTTACCCTCATGGAGCATTCCTCCTCTGATAATGTTGTACAGGGCAACATAAATAAAGGACTTGACTCTGCCTGAAAAGCACAGTGAGTGTTTGCCAGCCACTTTGGGTGGCCATACTTTTTATGCAGGGCACTTCCTTTAAGCTTCTAATGACGAGTGACCCTTGCGTGAAGGGATTCTTAGAGACTAGGTCAGGCTTTTAGAGTCAGGGGAGTTCCTAGTGCACCGAGTCTATCACGCCTGGAAACCAGGCAGTCAACTTGTGTATGAACAAACCCTATAAACTTCTTTTTTTAAAGAAAGCCAATAAGGAATAATTGTTCTTCAAGCAGCATGGGTTATTAAGTTATGATAGGCTGATCATTCATCATTAGCTGGTGACGACAGCAATCTAATGTCTTTAAATGAGGAAACCAGATCATATTGTATGCTCGGGTGCAGAGTGACTTCTAGAGGGGACAAAGAGGTGTGAGTTGGTATGCTGAGTGCAAAGCCCCAGGAGCAACTGCTTTGACAAAGGGAACCAGACTGTTGACATCAATTCATAAATCAAACGGGGTCACTGCCTCTCTGAACGCAGAGGCTTGACTTCCCACAAGCCTTCAACCAACAAACTCTTCAGGTGAACAAAATATTTAACCTTTCATTATGTGTAGAGGATTTTTTAAATGTAATTTATGTGTTGTCATGACTCATGAACATGTTTATGCAAACAGCCAGACTGATATTATACCGATATATGAGAGTTTATAAATAGTTAACAAAAACAGGTAGTTAAACAAATGCTTTTGACAAGGATCCCTTAACTGTAGCTATGAAAAAATGTTGACCAAAATATTTTCTTAGCAGGACATTTTACGCAGAAAAATAAACTTGCCAACTGTGCTTACTGGTGGGCAAACAAACTTCTAAACTTCAAAATTTATATCATTAATTGATTTCTCATTATAACTAGATACTGGACGCCAAGGTGGCACCTATTCGTTCCAATGGAGTTGCTCGCCTGGTACATGCCAAAAAAGTTCCAAGCATTCAGGTTTTCTTCCGCGGTATGTGGCCCTTCAAGTGTTTCTCCTGCTGGACCTGCCTGCGAGTTCTCTTTCGGCTCATTGACTTTACATTGTGATGATGTCATGGATTTTTAAAAAGCTTTTCTAGGCTTGAGGAAAGTTTTACAAATATAAAACCTCCATGGCTAAAAAAATAAATAGTATAAAGATTTGTAATTGACCTTGTTTGCATGTGGAGGTGTCCTGATTGCAGTTTTACAGACGTCTCTTTAATAACGATGGCCTACGGGGAAAATACTTCTTGGGCCACGGGGGATTTTTTCGCTGCGATATTGCATGTGGCCACTGGGAAAAATTGGCTGCAAGGGTGAGCAGCAGACCTGATGAATATATTCAGCCATTTCCTTACTGCAGTATCTTGATTTGTATCTGATGACATATGTGCTGATACTGATAGAATACTAATATTTGCATAATGCTGATATATCGGCGGGCTCTAAAGCAGAAATGATTTTTTGATCACATAATTAATTTGTCATATTGTTATTGAGTATAGTCTACATTGGAAACTCAAAATTAATTTTCTAAAATCAAGATTTAAATGTAAACCCACTGGTGACACATTAATGCTATCTTAGAATTAGTTAAAAGCTGACTTCAAGTGCAGGCAAACTATGTGTGTACAATTTTTCAACATAGGTCTTATTCCAGGCTGTTCTTGCGCACCGTTTTATGTATAGGCTACCTTCGAAAAAGAATGCATTAAAATTCGTATATATCACACATTATCATGAGCCAGTAACTGAAGGCTGCGATCGTGTGATCAATTCACTGACGGTAGTAAAGAAGGACTTTTCCCAGGACTTTGCCCCTAGGACACCAGTGTTTGTGTCCCATGTGAAACCAAATGAACTTTTTAGAGTAAATCGTGCAATATTTTTTCCTATACCAAACCAAAGTAATGTAACTTGCCTTAATTGTAACCTATGTAACTACGAGTGCACCAATTGTGAAATTCTAGGCTGATGCCCATGTTGAAAATAACAATTTGGCCGATAGCTGATACCAGTGTTTTTGTTTTTTTGTTATTTATTCCCCCATTTGTGTCAGGGAAACAAAGAAATCTTTATTAGAAAAATTATGTGAACATTCAACATTCAAAATAACCTTCTTTGACATGAAAAACATAATAAAACGACTTCAGAAGGCTGTTTACTATAAATATTATAATACCTTTTCCAATATCTATTTTCGATGACAAGGAAAACAACAAATTTCTCCATCAAACAAATGAATTTATTCAAGTTCCTCAGCAAAAGCTGCATTTTACACGATTAAATTTGAACGCATCAAGAGAACGTTATAATTTACCATAGGCTTGAACACATCATAATGTAACTCAATGCAATGTCTGTTGGCAGTTAGTTCCGACCAACGGCTGCTAACAGCTAATATTAATTAGCTCTCCTCCGGCTGATTTAAACGCGGATTTCTTGCTCACAGTGTAGCATTATCAAAGAAACAATATAGTACATCCCCTGATGCATCGATAGTGAGTTTACTGCGTCCTTTCGCTCTCACAACGTCAGGAAAGATAACTGTTCCTCCCTAACACTTTTTTATTGATTGCAACCGGGAGGACTGGACGCCATTTTGTTCTGGGACTGGGACATACTTTTTATTGCCTGCGCAGATTTGATATGACACAACAGAAAAACATCACTGCCTTCGATAAAGGTGATTTTATTTGCTGATAGGCCTGTGTATGATAATCTTATCATAATAATATAAAGTGATAAATCATATAAATCATAAAATCTGAACTTTGATTGACTCATGGCAGTCAAGGAGGCGAATATTGGCCGATACCGATGTGTAACAGGTGCATCCCTGTGACTTTATAATACAATGTAACATCAATAGTGTGGCGTTAATAAGCTAGATATGATGCTAACCTTTG
This sequence comes from Epinephelus lanceolatus, assembly GCF_041903045.1. Taxonomy (NCBI): domain Eukaryota; kingdom Metazoa; phylum Chordata; class Actinopteri; order Perciformes; family Serranidae; genus Epinephelus; species Epinephelus lanceolatus. The sequence goes on along the minus strand of NC_135734.1, from coordinate 32,296,440 downwards.
TGTGTGTATATTCGTAAGAAAGTTGTATGAGAACAGTATAATTAAAATTCTGACAATGGGTCATGCTCACTTTGCTAACTTCCCATTGCTGTCATAGTAATACAGAATTAGCTAGTTTAGCTAAGTGCATAAAGTTACCGTTATTATATCGAATAACGTTAGTGTCCACCATCAAACAGTGTCGTCGTCCCCCCCCCCCCCCCCCTCCTGTTAATATGAGCACCTCTTTGTTGTTTGGGTCTAGGGCTAACGGTTTTGGTTGGGTTATGGTGAAGGGGACACATATTGACGGGACAAAACACCAACTCTAGGCTAATTGCCAACTTGCTATGCTAACAAAGCTAGCTTTTCATTCATCTGCGCACACCGGTTTGTTTAGCCTACTGTTAACGTTACATATGAGGCTGCAGGTCTTTGTTGATTCAATGTGTGTTATTATTGTCAGTATGGACATAAATATGTAAATAAGATCCAGATTGGAAAAAGTAATGCTTGCAAAATATTGTTAGTGTTAAAACTGACTGGTTGCATGCTGAATTTACAACTTATAATACTATAGGCACGACCTTATGGTAAATAATGGTGCATCATTTTGTTGCAGCGTTTTTGAAATCAGTGCCTTTATTTTTCTCACCACCCATGAATCTGAAGACATGCAAATGTGATGGCTGTAATAATCATACAGTAACTTACGCTACTTAATGTTAAATTAGAAAAACTCCAGAGCTCATGCTTAAACTTAGACCAACCCAACTTTTTCCTCGTGTTTAGCCCGTCTCTCCTCATGTCACCCTGCTCTCTGTGCGCCGTGGTAACGCTGATGTGAGAGCTAGACTGGTTACCACATGGCTGTTATCCAACTAGAGGCGCTTGAGAGTGGACCGCTTGGAGGGTGGGAGCGCAGTCGCAGGTTATCCATCGCCTGGTGCAAGATCTACCGTCACTCTGCCACGTCTGGGATCTTCCTTTATATAGACGGGAGACTCAACAAAACCACTTTCCTCAACGCGGACCCAGATTGTTCTCATTTTTCTCTTTTGCCCCCCTCTCTCCTTTTTTTCCACCCCCCTGATCAGGCTTAACCACCCTGTGTTTTGTAAAGGCAATTGTTAGTGCGCATCATCGCGGGAGCCAAAAGGAGGTTTGCCACTTCTTCCATAGGAGACTGGTGAGTAAAGCGGCTCAATGTTTCATGTCTTTGATTTCTATTTGCGTGATCATTTAAGTTTTTTTAATTGCAATGTGACTAAGTAATTATTAGGCTGCTAACTTACATATAGTAAGTACAGTAGATAATGTTTGGGTTGATAGAGTTTAAGGTAGGCTGCAACTGTATTTCAACAAGTTAATAAGTTATTTTTTTTATCTAAATGCTGCATAACAGTGATGTTACAGTGAACTCAGTGAGCCAGTGTTCACAGGAGTTAGTAGTTGCAGGTTACTGAAAGATTTTTAATCTGCCCACTTACAAGCCTCCTCATTCTGGTCAGACAACATTCATGTACAGTGTCTCTTCTGCTGTTTCATTCTTGATGTTGTTGTCCTTTAGTTGACTCAAAAGTTAATGAGGTATCACACCACACTGCTCCTTTATATGTCTTATTAAAGGGCTGAGCAGTTACATAATAAGTGAAAATGAATTGGACTCCTTTCTCTTGATTTGAACCTACACATACATGTGAACTCTTCAATGGGCGTGGTTTTGCATTAATGGGACAGTACCCAGGAAAGATACAAATTCCAGAAAAAGTCAGTGAATCCATTAAAGTTTGGGTTATGAGGTCACCTTTTTAAAATCTTGTGTCCTTGTGTTTTTTCTCTCCCGCTCACAGCGGGCTGCTGGAGCGTCATGACAGCTGAGAAGAGCGGGCCTGTTATAAACGGTAAACCAGAGGATGGCAGAGACCCGGAAGGGTCCAGCTCCAGCCTAGACAACAGGGAGTACAATGAGAGGGGCCAATGGAACAACAAGATCGAATTTGTCCTGTCTGTGGCTGGAGAGATCATCGGGTTGGGCAACGTCTGGAGGTTTCCTTACCTTTGCTACAAGAATGGAGGAGGTAAATAATTTCCCTTATCTGTGTTAGATGTATGGACATAAACATAAGACTCAAGGTGGTAGGAGAGGTTTTTGTGTTAGAAAAGCGGTGGACATAAGTCAAGATCCTTTGCTGGACGGGAGAGGCAAGACAGGCAAGAACTGAAAGAAAACAAACAAATTTTATCCCTGATTAGATACATAATTAAGATAGGATATAATCCGGTGTTGTAGTCAAGACCACCTAAACCGAGACCGAGTGAAGACCAAGACCAGACCAGAGCGAGTCCCACAGGACATGACAAAACTTATAATAAAATGTGTAACATTAAAACCAGGCAATCCTCAAATTAATCTGAAAGATCCACATTCCCATAAAACACCCACAGGACACAAACAAAGATTCCTCTTCACTCACCTCTTTTATTACCATACTGTAAAAGTGTACCATGAGAATCAGATGGTATTGCAAATGTGAATTGTATGTGTGGGAAATTTCATTTGTTTTCTATGAGAAACAAATACAAACACTACAGAGCTAAAATCAACTTAACCATCTTTATTAAACACTCCTTTTTTGCACAGGCAATTAAGTGACATCCCTGCGACTGTGATATTGACTGGTCTTGAAATAAAATCCTGGGTCTGTCCTGGGTTTGTAGTAGCTCAAGACAAGACAGAGTAAAAAGGTGGTCGAGTCTGAAACAAGGCCGAGACCTTCAAAAAGTGGTCTAGAGAACAAGACTGATCTGAGTACTACAACATTGATAATTTTTAAAATGTAAAAGGCGCATTTCTGAGTAAAACAAGTAAGACCAGTTCTTTAATCTTCTACGGCACTAACGAGGGAGGTCAGTTTTGTTTCTAAGAGCTTTCACTTTTACAAAACTGGCAAGAGAAGTACCAAAATATGATGATGTCCTTTATAATTTCATCCATTATGCACAATCGTGTCAATAAAAGAGGTGGGTTCCCTCATTAGGCACCATTAGACAGCACAGTATGGATCCTCCTTACAACCTGAAAAGGTCATTTTGCAGTATGAGTGTGACATCATAGTGAGTGCTTTCATCTGAATTTTATGAATTGCTCCTTTCGTACTTGTTTACAGGTTACAGTTAATTTTGAACTATCAAGCTGTGTGACTTTTATTCAAGTATTAATCAAGTGGTATTTATGCTCTCTATGTATTTTCTTTTGTGTGCACAAAGGTGCGTTCTTCGTTCCGTATGTCATCTTCTTCGTGTGCTGCGGTATCCCGGTGTTTTTCCTGGAGACTGCCCTGGGTCAGTTCACCAGTGAGGGAGGCATCACCTGCTGGAGGAAAGTCTGCCCGCTCTTCGAGGGTGAGAAAACACGCACGTCATATCTTTTATCAGGGTCTGCTCAGGATTTTAATAATTGAATAGAAAATCATAAATTATTTGGAGACATAATAGTCGGGGCTGATGGAACTTGAGTCATGCATGTGCGTAGTAGACAGAACACCAGCACTCACAGGTAACTGCACTTATTTAACATGGGAAAACAGACAAAATGAACATGTTTCAACTGCAAAGCACTTGCCAGGGAATCTAATTGTATTTCTTAATGATGATCCTGAGCAACTCTTTTAACTGTCATGTTCCTGTTGAAGCCGTGGGCTCCTACAGGTCTCTTACTGACATTTGTCACGCAGCTGTGAATACTTGCAGGTGACAATAATTCAATAATATTTTTCTTTTTAGGTATTGGCTATGCAACGCAGGTGATTGAAGCTCATCTAAACGTGTACTATGTAGTGATCCTCGCCTGGGCCATCTTCTACCTCTTCAACTGCTTCACCACTGAGCTGCCGTGGGCTGGCTGTGGGCACTACTGGAACACAGGTAGGAGGAGGGAACAGTGGACAAGAAATTATTCTTGCAAACTAAAAAAATAATGTGCATCTCATTTGTTTTAAGAGGAAGGAAATAGAAAATATATCCAAGGATTTAATGTGCATATCTTCACATATACCTGTGGTTTGCTCTTAAAAATAATGCCACCTCATTGTGTATCCACAGAGAACTGTGTCGACTACTACGGAGAAAATGCCACCAACATTACAAACCCCAATGCCACCTCTCCAGTCATCGAGTTCTGGGAGTGAGTACATTTTTTATTAATTTTTTTCATGTTCTGTCATGTTCATTAGTCTTCATATGAGATCTGTTTGAGTGTGCAAAGTCCCATTGGAGAGCATACTACAATGATGGCTTTCATCTCTGTGGGTATAAATATTAATGGTACCACAGTTTGTGTATAGCACCACGAGGAGATGCTCTGTCAGTTACGTCTGAAGTCCTCCTTTAATGTCATTGTCTAACGTAATGTTAAAAATCAGAGCTTCTGACAGCTCCAGACTGTTTCCCTGCCCCCTTCCTCCCCCTCAACCTCTCCCCCAATAATTAGTCAGCCCTTTTCATATTTGTGTGTCAACAGGCCCTGGTAGGCCAGCTGTCTCCCAGCTAGAGCCATGTGTGTGGCAGCGGATCAGGCCTTGTCATTGTGTAATGCTGACCACACTTCCTGTCTCGCTGCCAGTGGCTATGTTTACACTACTGGGTTGAATCTCTCTTTTTTTAACCTATATATTGCAGTGAAATGGTTAAGTTTAAAATGCAATATATATTTTTGTGTCGAAATCAGAATTAAGTGACATGATTTGTGTAACAGAGTAATGAAAACATCAGATTTGAGCCAGCAACATGAACCTGACCACAGAGCAAGACATGGCCAAAAAGCCAACCACCATGTCGTTGGCAAAAGTAGCAACCTGCCAGGCTTTGTTTAATCGATGCCAACACAGACTGTCATGATTCGTACTGTATATACAGCATAAACAAACATCGGTGCAGCGAGTTAAACAAGCTGTATGTTGCCATCTGTATGGAAGTTTATTTACATGGTTTAATTATTGCATCTTTACACTTTAAAATTCAAAGCTTTAAACACTGAATAAGAGCTTGATAAAAAGACTGTCAAACAAAAGCTTTTGTATAAATGTGATTAATTTTGGGCATATGTGCAGTACTATTACCAGTGCATCATTTAAGTAGTGATATGTCTGGAGCATAGACTGTATAAAATAATGGACGTAGCCATGGTGACGTCACCCTTTAGTGTGTGGGCTGCTGTTTTGAAGCCTTGAGTTTGGCATTTTGGCCGCCGCCATTTTGGATTTTTGGACCATATTTGGGTGAGAGGTTGGAGCTGTGGGGGAGCGAGGAGTAGATTTGAATGAGAGCCTTGGGACACTACCAGCAGACAGCCTGTTGCTCACAGTGACCTTAATTATGCGTAACTTTAAACATTAATAAAATTGAAAACTGTACAGCTGTCATGAGACGAAAATGGATTTTAGAACCAGGCTGTGAACATGTTTATTTCTGCTGTAAAGGTGGGCATTTTAACATGGGGGTCTATGGGGATTGACTCGCCTCTGGAGCCACCCTCAAGTGGCCATTTGGGGAACTGCAGTTTTTGGCACTTCAGCCCTGGAAGTTGCAGTTTTTTTTAAATGAACCAAAAGAAAAGACTGAACACGAGATATTAAAGCCTCATCCTCTCGGAGTCTCCAAGAGGATGCAATCATTTGTTAATTTTTGCATGTCAAAAATTCACACGAGAAAGAAAATTAGACATGTTTCTTTGGTAAAGCTAACTTTGGCAAATACTCTTAATGTTGGCTATACATTATTTATGTGACCATGTAGAAGATACCTGCCTTCCGTTTGCTTAGCTGTAGTTTGAACCATGCTCAGTCCCTGAAAAATTGCTAGATACCGGTATTATCTAAACTCGCACACCTGCTTTGTTATAATCCTAGACACAGTGTGCACACAGGTCACACTTTGCACTCATATAAAACCAATTCACATACATTTGAGAGCTCAAACAAGTATATTTACACACATTAGTGTTCACATCTTGCCCTCTCGGCTGACCAGGGAGGGACAGGGGGGCTGTGTTGGACCTAGCCTGTGGCCGGCCACCAAGAACATGTCATGATGATCAATGGCTGGTCAGGAGCTCCGGGGGTGAACTCGGTGGCAAAGATTTGGCAGCACCTTGTAGCTCTGTGGCACCGAGTCTCGCTTCTCATCCTCCATCAATGCTTTTGGCTGGCTTTGCCTCAACAAACAGGAAACACACTGTTGATTCACCACCGCCGACGAGCTATGATGTCATAATCACTGATAAGGTGCCCCGTATCTTGCGCCTACACCTGTGGGCGTATCACTGAAGAGGAGGTTTTAGTTGTAGAGCTGTAGTTGACTATTACAAGCCCTCTGTTGGATTCTATTAGCTCGATAACTCTGTACTGCTGAGCAGCTTGCTTAAATACACAGGGCTTGACGCTAACTTTTTTCCCAAGGAGCACATGTGCTCCTAAGTTGAAAAAGTAAGGAGCACACAAAGAACTTTAGGGGCACAATGTAAATTGATCAAATAATGTGTTTTCCGTAATAAACATGATGCAAATAGACATTTACAAGCAAAATTATTTAATGAATTTGTATACAAAATGTACAGACTGGTAAAATCATCAAGTTTTGAAAAAGTATTGCAATTTAATTTTGTCTTTAATGTTATTATCTTATATATATTATCTTTGCAATATGATTATCTTATATAATGTTATTACTATCCTAAAACATTCTCCAGGTCCTCTGAAACTCTGCAGGACTTATTTCCACCCTGCCCAGCAGCGGTACCATGGCGAACGGTACCTAACTATGGGGAGAACGGAGCCTCTTTTCCCGGTCCCTCTTCTCCGCCACACTTTGACTTATCCCCACCCAGCCGACAGCCTGGCCGTGGAGAACGGTCCCTAACTGCATCAATAAGTGATTAACATAAGGGGGATCAAAATAAAATAAATAAATAAGATAAAAATCAACCAGCCACCCTCCTCCCCTGACAGTCCCTTCATAAGTAAAGAACAGTCCCTAAAGTGCGGTGAGGTTTGTGGACCGTTACCTGGCTGCCACAAGAGAGAAATGTGAACGGCTCGTTTCTCCTCTGACACGCTACATACCTGTGTGCTGCCACGGCTCAGTTGTCCAGGTACTACTGGGCAGTCATGACACCAATGAAAGAGGAAATTACTGGACCTGGAGTCGGACTTCTGTGTCGCGGTAAGCCGTTATCTTGTGCACTATGATCCTCCGCCGTATTCCTCTCACAACCGCCATGATAATAGGGGCGCCCCAGCGCCCACTCCACTAACTTGACGTGGAAATGAGCGGTAGTCTAGAAAACTGGAGAGTTTTTTTTTTTTGTTGTTGTTTGTTTGTTTTGGGTTTTTTTGGAGGGCGCTTGTGCGCCCTCACATAGATTGCGCCCTGCGTGGTCACCCACATTGCCCATAGCAAAAACTGTCCCTGCCTCCGCCACACTTTGACTTATTTCCACCCTGCCGACAGTGGGACTTACGGCCGAGATCCACCGGGCACGTCAGCGGCGAGTCCCATAGCAGCTCGCCCCCCTGTTAATCAATTACAGCGACTCCACCGGCAACGGGAGCGGCACGACAACTCTCTATTTTAGGATGCTCTTCTATTTTTGTCGCGCTACGCTCCCCTACGTGACCCGCCAGCAGATAAAAACTACATGAAATAGTGTGCTAAACGAGCACAATGTGTTTTTAAATGAATAAACCATTATCAGAGGTGATATGTGATGATTTTTTTTCATGCATTTACTCATGTTTATCCGTGACATTGTGTAAATGTCCGTGACGGACATTTGAAAGCGAGTAGATGACAAACAGTACAGTAAACTTGTAGATAACTCAAATATATGTAATAACTTAGGTGGAAAATGCTTTACCATTTCATGCAGCCTACATGCAGCCTCTCGGCTCGGCTTCTCTACGTGTCGCTTCCGTACGCAGTCAGTGGAGGCCATATGAATACGCCGCGACGCTACGCTGTGGACCCCGGCCGTTATATTCATTATGCCGAAAGTGGCTTGGAAAACCGCCCATAACCGTGTCAAACAGGGAAGAGGGAAGAGGGAAGGCGGCTGGAGTTCCTCCAACATTTGCGGTTAGATTATCATATTTTTTTATTAACAAAAATATAGGCTGCTTCGGCTGATTTTTTTTATGCGCACATGTGCCCCTAAATATTTTCTACAGTTCGCACACACCTATTTTTAGTCGCAAATGCGAGTGAAACGCTCGCACTGTCGAGCCCTGATACACCATTTCAGTATTGAAATATACTTTATTTGTTCTCATTGGAAAATTTGTTTTTCGACTCTGCAGTGTAGAAACACAATATATTGACATGTAGCCAGCAGAGGCAATAAGGATCACACAGAATGTTGGACGCAAACCTCTCTTTTACAGCGGTACCCAGCTGTATTTTGGTTACCATCTGCCAACAGAGCTCCACAGACTAATCAACTTAAGAACAGGCAGGGTTGCGTTTGTGGAAATTTAGGTCGACAAGTTGGCCACTTTGCTGACAGCTGCTTGACATAGAGAATCAGGAAGTGAGGTGGAGTAAAAATTAAAAAAACCCTGAATGTCTATTTGCGACTGGGTGAAAATAGTTACACTACAGCTATTTGACTACTTAACCCATTTCCACATGCATTATTATGTATACCCATGCATGCTGTGATTGGCTAGTCACATCGAAATGTCAAGGGAGGAGGCAGCTATGGCAAAGACGCCATGGTTAGGGCTAGTATTAGCCAATTTCGGATATTCTCTGAGATAGTATTCAAGTGGCATAGGATAATAAACAGTTCAGTCCACAACGGAGTAAGACGTGTTTGATGAACGGGTTCTGTACAGGGCTTTCACATGGGAGACTGTGGTTTAAGTCCTGTGTAAGTCAATGTTTGTTATTTTTAGACTTAGTTTACTTATTTAAAGTTTTTAGGATGTATAAATCTGCTGAATGCACACTGTGTACATAAACTTTAGCAAAATGGCTGAATAGATCTGTTCCTAACATCATAATTTGACGCTGTTGGAATGTCCAGGAATATACGTCCCCGTCATGTTTTTCTTTTACCCTGGCTTTTCCGACCGTGGTACTTGTGCTCATTCATTGTTCCCCAAGGGTGAATTTTAATTTCATTTCCAGGAGAATCACAATGGTCAATGGATGTTCTGTTGAAGTAAGGCGTGATTTGACTCAAGGTGTTGTGGTTGACTCGTTAGGTAGTGATCCCTGGACAATATTTTTGCACAAACATTTTGACCACCAAGGACATAAAAGGCTTTCAGGGGCTGAAGAATCTGCATGACCTGTTATAAACAGTGGAGCAAACCAGACTTCTTCCTGCCTGGTTATGTTGCCCACCAAAGTGCAGTTGTCCCACCAGAACCTCCTCGATGCTCAATATCCTCATCTCCATCTCTAGTAAGATTATATGACATTTTTCCGTCAGAGCCACACTGTTGCCGACTGCCTTCATTATTGAGATTCTTTCCCATCCTGTAGGTGAACGAGGGGAGACGTCATCTTCCTTGTTAGCAAAATGACCATCATGTGACCCCTTGTTAACCTGCCATCACTCTTCATCCACCAGGTCCAGACCCAGACCTTTTACTGATAAATTATTGAGAATTATTAAACTTTGATGTCCGCCCCCCTGTTAAAAATGAACAAATGGCCTACTGCCCCCATCCAATCAAAGATGATGACACCTTTCTCTTTGCTTGGTGTCTGTCTTCCTTAAGCCAATCAGACATGATCATTCAGGACATTAACCATATTAGGCCAAAGACAGAGTTGAGGCATGATTAGGATAATGTGTTCGTCCACAGCTTAACAACCATGGGAAGTCCACTCAAGTGGCAGAGGGGACTCAGCAGAAGAGAGGAAGTCTTATTGTTGGATAAGAACATTTCTCTACTCACTTCCATTTATCAGATGATGGGTGGAAAGTTACTTGTGGGAAGGTTGTTGAAGATTGTTGCCATGCCGTCCTCACGTTGTTCAAGACTGCATCGTCCCACACAGATACAGTTCCACAATTGCTGCTTGTAAATTTACCGTCATATTACCTTGTAGTTGCATCCTCAACTGCAAGGTTAGCAGCAGGATGAGGATCAGCCATCATGGATGGAAGGAGGAAGTTGCAGTCTGAATCAGAGGATAGAAATGGTCATCCTGTTGGTTAGTCTCCGCATTGTCATGTTGTTCGCTGAGTTGCCGACAGATATTTTATTTATGGTTTGGTCAGGATGGTCGTTTTTATGATTGGTACTGTGTGCATTCATACTATCACAATGTGAGTGCCTGAGCAAGTACATGAAGAACCAGTAAAAGACAATAAAGGCCTTTAGTGATTAAAGCAAATGTGAAATAGTTTGTTTCCCCATTCCATTACAAAACATAGATTTTAGTTTTGAGGCTCAAGAGATGCAGTTCATTGCTTATTATCCTTGTAGTGGTTTGAAGTTGAGGAGTTGAAGTCCTTTGTGGAGTTGGGGAATGCATTAACTGAACTAGCAACTATAATTAACCAGCAAAAATGACATTACTATTTATACTGAGCAACCTCAAACAAATATGCATTTTTCATCATTCTCCCTCTGTGTTGTAAGTTATTTAGCACAGTTTGCACTTAATGCCTGAAGACAGATCTGCAGAGGCTCTACATCACATGTTCAACACCATTTTCCCTTTCCAGAAAGTGTTTTCGAAGGCTTGAACTTATGTCATGAAATTGTAACTCATCCATGTTCTTTGTGCCAAATCAGACGCAGAGTCCTGAAGATATCAGATGGTATCGAGCACATGGGTGGAATGCGCTGGGAGCTGGCCATGTGTCTGGCCCTGGCCTGGTTCATCTGCTACTTCTGCATCTGGAAGGGACCCAAGTCGACTGGCAAGGTGAGACAGAGTAATGCATCTTTACTGTTCTGTGTGTGCCTGTATGTGAGTCTGTGCAATGCAATCACAGGAAAGATGAGAAAATTTTATGGGTAATGCGGTTATCACACCATCCAACTCATGATGGAGGATTTTTTACATGAGTGTTTGTGTGCTGGAATGTGTGTGCATGTTACTTTGCTGGGTTTTTTTTTTTATTCACTGGAGCAGTTTTAATTTTCATCTTGCTCACTGAAACAACCACAAGATTTCCCATCTTGTCCTCAAAACAACTTGCTGACAGGAAGCCCCAAGTACTCCACCCCCCCGCAAATAGAGGACAAAAGGGGTGTCTGCACCACCCACTTCTACCTTTCCTCCCATCACCCTTTCCATTTTAATGTCCTCCTTGAGTCTCTTCTAGCAGCCTCAAGGAGGACAGTGAGGACTCTGCACCTTGGTTTGGGTGCTCAGCTCCCCCTCTTAGATTGAATGAGACAGAGTGAGTAGAGAGATGGAGATGGAGTGAAAAAAGAGAGGGAAGAAAGAGAGTAAATAGAAAAGAGGAGAGGTGTGTGAGGAAAAATTAATGGGCTCACATTCTACATGACAGGGGGGAAAAAAACAACTAGGCGGCAATGCCTATATCTCCCTGAAGTGTCTTTTGTCTGGCTGTGAAGTAAGAGGGGAGAAGGCTTCTTCATGGCCGGGCTTTAGCAGCCGGTCCAAGATTGATTCCTGTATTCACTGGAGGAAAGGAGAGCGTTCATGAGGAGCATGCAGAGTATATCCTCAGCCTCCGCCTCTGCTGCCTCTCTCTCTCCCTCTCTCTCCTGCTATGAGAAATAAACCACAGCTAGCCCGTTGCAAGAGAGAGGCGCTTTCTTCTCCACAGACCCTACAGCCCATTCAATTCCGACTCTGCTAAGCTGTTTGCTTTTGTTGGCCGTGTTTGCCAGCCATTCTCACATTTAAGCCCTCCTGTTAGATTTACGGCGAGGCAGGGGCAAGTTTGACCAGTAAATTTGTGGTGGCTTAAATGTTTACCCGTGGTGAGCTGGACGAAGCATGTGGAGCATCAAAAGTTCATGGAGAGATTGAATATTGTCCTTTTCATCTCCAGAGAGATGAAGAGAAAGAGGGCGAGAAGGTTTAGGGTGTGTGATCATTTTATTTGACAAATTAAAGGAGGGATTTGCCAGGCAGGAGACAACTTTTCCCACACTTTCCCCCTGTAGGCCACACTAGGATTAACAGAGTTTACAGTGGACAGTCTAATTGAGTCTTGTGGATCCTTACTGTTTAAAGACTATCTTGGTTAGGAAATGGGTCTTTATTAAACTTTTGATTCAGGTTTTGAAGGTGAAGGATGTTCAGGATATTCAGAGTATCGTCAATTTCTGAATGGTTGAGGGTAAAATCAAGCTTAAACTGGCAATGTAACAGTGAACTGAACTTCTAGTTAGATTAAGAAGTTCACTGCATCGAAACCTGCAATAAAATAATTGCTTCCACCTCGTAAAAGGAGTTTCCATTCATGAAAGTGCTGCTCGTAGTTGTACAGTAATCTGACCAGGGGTATACGAGTAATTGGAGTGTGCATGCGTTTATGAGTGTGTGTTTAGGCCCGTTTATGTGAATGGTCCACTTTATCTTTGTCTGTAGTATGTGCACACCCATTTCAGTGTTGTGAATGAAATTGTGTGCGTGTGTGTGTGTATGGACTCATGCACTTCTGTGCGCGCTTCAAAGAAAAGCACATTTTCCCACACTGCCAGCATCACTCCTCTGGGCTTCTCCTGTTTAAGAGACGGGGCCAGAGGAGCCTTCTTTTCTTTTCAGTCTCCTGGCCCGGCTCTGTTCTGTCCTGTTCTGCCCTCAATTGGACTTTGACTGGATGCCAGCAAGCCAGGGGATGTATGTTGTCCGCCTCTGCCTTCCAAGAGGCCAGGGTCTTTGTTCAAGGGGTTTCTAAGAGTCTTGAGATGTCGAGCACAATTCTGCAAAACCTGAATGGTTCAATAAAAATGGGAGTGTTAGTTCGATGGTTAGCAAGTGCTAGCTACTGTACTGAAGGTATGTCTGATGTTTACTATAGTGGAGTTGACTCTCTAGTGCTGTGCGTGATACCCTTTCTACCCTATCCTTCCAAAACTTGAGCTGCAAAACTGAGTGCTAAAACTGAATGCTAATATACTCCAGGTTCCAGGTTAAGCTGACCCCCCTCTTGGTATGACTTTATTTTGACAGTCCACTGTTGACTCCAAACAGTGTATCAGTAGATATTAAACTGTCATCAGCTGACGGTCACAAATTCAGGCAAAAACATGGATTATGAATGGGAACAATTAAGTAGTGCCCTTTTGTGAACCAGAGTTCAGCTGTGATCTACAAATTGGTTCAAAAGGTGTGTGCTGCTGTAAAATAAGTATGTTATAAATCCAGAGACTCTGTGGACAGATCTGTCTTCTACTGAGCTGAATGTCAAGAAGATAGTCAAGTTTGTTGATTTGTTTGATATTCTCAATACAGTAAACCAATGATAAGATTTTCATTTGACCTCTCAATCCCAACCTTTTTGTTTTGTGAGAGCCTACAAAAAATCAGAACAATCAGCAGTTGTACCAAAGATTGATTTTTCCTGTTTTGAGGAAAAAATATACAGTATATTTAATTTTGGGAAGCAAAAAACATGTATTTTTTTATACCTTAAATAATCTTGGGACCCCCTCATCTCTCTTGAAACCCCTCAGTTACTTTGTTCAGTCCAAACCACAGTGACTTCAAATGGACACCAAAGTGATTAAAGTTGATTCGTGAGCCCTTCTGACACTTGTAGGTTTCAAAGGTTCCCCTGATCTTGACATCAACCATGTTTGGTACAGCCTGCTAGGTGTCATAGTTGGTTAGATCCTTGAGAAAATTTAAAAATTGGTCATTGCTTTACTTCCTCACATTGTGGCACATTGTGACAATGCATTTGTGTTTGTTTGTGTGTGCAACAGCAATTTGAAGAAGTTTCTTCAAGTTTGGCATAAATGTTCACTTGGACTCAAAGATAAACCGATGAGATTTTGGTGGTCAAAGGTTAAAGGTTAAGGTCACTGTGACCTTGCATATGTCTCATTCGGTGAACACCATATCTCAAGAGCACCTTTAGGGAATTTTTATATATTAGGCAAGAACGTTTACTTGGTGGTCAGAGGTCAAGGTCACCGTGACCTCACAAAACATGTTTTTGACCATAAATCAAGAATTCATTTGCTAATAATGGCAAAATTTCACTCAGATGTCTAATAGAATGGGGCGTTGGTGGCTTAGTTGATAGAGCAGGTGCCCCATGTACAAGGTTGTTGCCGCAGCGGCCTGGGTTCAACTCCAGCCTGTGGCCCTTTGCTGCATATCGCTCCCTCTCTCTCTCCCCCTTTCACGCTCGACTGTCCTATCAATTAAAAGCTAAAATGCCCCCCAAAAAATAATCTTAAAAAAAAAGTCTAATAAAATAAAATGATGAGGTGATGAGATTCAATATCCAAAAGATTAACTTCATTGTGACATCATAATATTCTGCAAAACCCTTTTCTGGCCATTATTCAGCAGCATGACTCAGGAACAGCAGGGGAGACATTTGGTCAGATTTGGTGACTAATCTTGGGTGTCCACCTTGAAACTGTACTGATTGTAGAGATATTCTGTGAAGGAACCATGTTTTTAACAGATATGGATGTAAACTGTAACTGCAACTTGACAGGTTCGCAACTGCTAGGCACTTATTGTAGTTATTTTTAAATAGGGGGATGAGGAGGTGGCTATGTTGGTTAGAGCCCGTTATTTATCAGCTGTGACAATTGCTTGCCATATTTTTGCTTTCCACAGCCTTACTTTGACCTTATCTTGTACAAATCATATCTAGTTATGTAAGCAAATACTACTCTACATTCTGACAGTGACTCAGTGTCAGCTGTGTTTGTCTGTGATCTGTACATATTTTAATATTCCAAATCTGTGCATGTTTATACCTGCAGGTTGTGTATGTGACAGCAACATTTCCATACTTCATGTTGTTGATCCTGCTGATCCGAGGAGTGACGCTGCCAGGAGCATTTGATGGCATCAAGTTCTACCTCTACCCAGACATATCACGTCTCTCTGACCCTCAGGTAGGCCTGGACCCACTGTATCTCTGTCTCTACTGGTAAAAAAGAAAAAAGATCTGCCTCCAACATTATAGGTACAATGTTAAAGTGCCACTAGTGATGCGCGAAAATGAACAAACAAATCATTTTGAACAATTCTTTTTAGTGTATGGTATGTACCAGGTCAGCCTGATGAACATCTGAGTGCTCATGAATCCCCGACTCTTCCCACCTTTACCATAGTGTACTGCTCACACTGTTTGCTACAGCGAGTCTTGCATCAAGACCTCTGCCAGCCAAGGGCAATGGTGCATTCACATGCTCCTCAGATGGTTGTGATGTGATGTGTTCATGAGCTTTCAGTTGTAATTTGGAAACAACATGGACACTATAAAGAGGATGTGTTGTATTTTATTGCTAGCACTTGCATTTAAGATGCATTTAAACAACATGTTGATAACGATTAGCAAAAGAAACAAATCAAGTGAGCCATTAGATATGATGGGGAACTAATTTTTCAGATTATTCCAACAACTTGAATGCAGCACAAGGCTGCAGAGATAACGGGCATGTCTCCCACTTGCCCATCAAAGACTGACACATCGCTTGTCAGTGACATTTCTGTAACATTGCATTAAGCTTACATAGCCTACCTACATACAAGTGGGATGCTGAATCAATGCATTAAGATTAATATATTATCTTTATCAATGTGAACTCATTCATATTGACTAGTAATGCACTAAAGAGAAATTTGTGGGGCGGGCAGCACTTCCTGCCAGACTTGCATGTACTATAACAGAGTGTCACAGAAACAAAAACAAACATATTTTGCAAGAAACATCAAAACTGGAAAGATCTGATACATTAACATTTATCAACTCAAAGGAACTGATGCTGTGAAAAGAATCACTGTGCCCATCACTGAGTGCCACTGAGATGTTGCCACCAACCAGTAAGACAAAATAATAGGTTTTGCCATTTTATCAGTTGTTATACCTACGAATGTGAAAGAAAGTCAGTGTTACAGCTTTAATTTTATAGTGGAGCTGCTGTTATCTTTATGTGTTAGGATCCCACCACCTTTTGAAAGTTACCAGAAGGACAGCCATGGAGGTGAGAGGACACACACTGTGTCAGTCATTGCCGCATAAATTCCTCTCCTCAGTGATCAGCAGGAAATATGCTCATGTAACAAACCCCTTTTTTATCATAAGTTATGTAAATTGTAAAACCCCCAAACATCCACACACAGCAGCTATATAAAAAAAGAAAAAATGGAGTTGTAACACTTAATGGCTGTAAGTGGCACGTGTCAAGATTGCAAGTCTATTAGTGTCCATACCTGTAGTGTAGACGGTGTACATCATGTCTACAAATACAGCTCTTTAGCGTGGCTGCTATAACTTGTCTTGTTGCTGGTGGCACTGGTTGGACTGAAATTGCAAGTCCAGTAATACTGACAGGGATGCCACACATCAAGGACATTGTAGTACCCTAACCTGCTGTAAGACACAGTAAATACTGTACAGAATACACACAATTTTGGTATTTCCCAACCAAATCTTAAGGCAGCAGTTATGTTAAATCAGTCTGATTGTGCTCTGTGAAAACAGTGACTGTTGAAAGGCAGAAGGTACCAAAGTAAAGCAGGAGGGGTTAAAGAGACTCATGGGATTGAAATTATACCCCTGCCTTACACCCACCTGTCTGGAGCTGAATAGCTGCCAGGGGGACAGGTGGTGTTATTGTTACTGTAATGGGATGGGGGATCAGTCTTTTTTCACTGCGATCACTGTTTATGTACTTTTTTGTACCGTTTTATTCCATTTATTCAGAGGGAAGCTGTTTGCCAAATGGTACATACTACCTTTGTGTGGCAAAGACTAAAAAAAGGCAGCTGTTTCATATAGTTACAGACATTTGGCTTCAGGTATAAACCCACCTCTATTGGCAGTGATTCTGCTGTGGCTTATTACAGAGCCAAGATCATCATAGCAGAGCTGACACATCCTGCTGGTGATGAGATGATCTAGGGTCAAGAAAATAGTGAGCCTTGAGAGCTAGAGGGGTGGAAAGTTCAGGATTTGAAGCTAATAGAGATGGTGCATTGATATATAACACAGACAGACAGACAGACAGACAGACACACGCACAGAGCAGACTACTTGACCTCGTCTGAAAAAGGCAGACACCTTGGGTCGCTAGGCAACAGTGCGCACGAAAATGTCAGTGGATGGGGTGTCATGACAACTTGAATTGAGATGGATGAGTTTGAGGGAGACAGAGAGAACAGATCAAAACACAGTGATTGACAGTTTGATAAATTGATAGATTGATTTGAACGTGAAGTTTCTGTATCACTTTGAGTGGCAATATCACTGATTATATTTCAGGAAAGTGTTGTCACATTTAATTAAGAAAAAAAACTGAAAAATTTGAAATTCATTCTTATTGTAAAACTTTATGACATGAGTTCAGAATTGACTGTTCACTGAACTCTTTTTCCGAACAGTGATTGTCCAATCACAACTTAACAACCCTAACTTGGCTCAGCAGTCCTGTCAAGCTTGGATTTCTCTGCGTTTTGAAATGATGTACATGGGACTGTAGCAAAAGCAATATTTGAAATTCAAACAGAGAGGAGCAAAACTATAATGAAGGGATTACACAGTGTGTTAATCTGCTGTAGCATAAACTGCAATCGTTAGCACGCTTGGTTAACTAGCTTTTACCTGTAGTAGAAATCTATCGTCCGAGGCAAAGGAGCACGCTAAGCTTCTCTGGGACATGCAGCTTAAGCCTCAGTCTGACAAGGAAAAATTTTATCTTTGCAGCCTTCATGTGCACACTTCAGAAACCTTTAAAAGTTTCTTGCTTTAAGAAGAGTCAATTAGAAACATTAAAAAGTCAGCTGGAGATGGCAATACTTTTTTTAACCAAGTTAACACTGCAGCTCCTGCTGATTAAGGTCTCCTTAATCTGGATGCCTTTTATGGATTGGAGGACCCAATATTTTATTTATCTTTTTCTACGTTAAAGGACCACAAAATCATCCTCACTGCTTGATGACTCCATATTGTGTCGTGTTGTAAATTTTCTCAGCAATTGGAACAGTAAAACACATCAGATTCAGTGTGCAAGTTTTCTGTTTGTAACAATTTTATTGGATGACCAATTTAAAAAAATGCATTTGAAAAAAATGGACTTGGTTTTCAAAGGCCTTAAGGCCGTGTCTGATAAAATTTACTCATTCACTACTTCCTAATCACTATTTAGGGAGTTCTATACAGAGGACTTTTTTGCGAGCTCATCTGCAAATTGAAAAAACACATTTGGACACTCAGGTCAATATTTCACTAATTATGGTATTGCTGTCAAACAATTCAAATGTGCCAGATCAATGTCAGATGGTTGGGCATCCATAATAAACACAGAAATGGATTTGTGTGCTAAATATATGATATTATACTGAGCATATTTTCCAAAATTAATAAATACAAAGTACTTTGTTTTTGTTGGACATTGTGTCTTTATGTTGCGATGCGTTGCTCTGCTCACATTTAACACATTATTTTCTGCCCCAACTCATTGACTTGTCTTGAGCCTGTTGTCATCAGGAAAAACAAATAATACTCTTTATAAAACAAGCTCTGTGGAAATGCCATCCAGCATCAATCTTTCTTTGTTTGTTCTCACAGTAATTCAAATATTTTTGATTAGGAGATGAAACAGAAGTACTGGACATAGAAGAGTTAGATGTGACGTCTTGCTACACTAGCAAGAAGTTGTCAAGTGAAAAGATGAAGATGATACTAGCACTCTTTATTTATATTTACAATAGATACACACCATGATTATTTCTGATATTTTTTACGTGCTTTTCTCACCCCTGAGTCAGTACGCGGTTATCCACCCTCTCCACCGAGGACCCGTTGATATTAAGGGGAGTGTAGTTCCTTGGCTGCCTCTTTCCACCACCAAGTCCACCATCATCTTTTTAGTTTGGCTGATGTTCACACCAGGGGGTCAGGTCCTGTTTTTAGGTAGGCCCATTAATTATCTGTGATTAAGCCCACCACTGCTGTGTCGTGACGGTGTTGGAGTTGGAAGTGGCTACACAGTCGTGTGTGTACAGGGAGTACAACAGGGAATCCAAAACGCAACCCTGGGGTGCCCCTGTGTCGAGGATCCACATATACAGTGAGGTGTTAAGTCCTATCTCCTTGAACTTTGTGACCAGCCTGGAGGGAACTGAAGTGTTATCTGCTGAACTGTAGTCAGTAAACAGCAATCTCACATAGCTCCCTTTCTTTTCCAGCTGAGATAGCATGGTGGGGAGGATGAGTGCTATGGTTTCTTCTGTAGATGGGTTGGGACGGTAGGCAACCGCAGCTAACTCTCCCTGCAAAACTCTGTCGGAAAGATGCAGAATTTGTCATTCGTCTGAGTTTTGCTGGCTTGCGGGTTGTTGTTCGAATTAAAGGCTGTACTTCTGCGTTTTCGTATTGCCCGCCACCACGGACTCAAAGAGTTTACAAGTGGATCAAGAGACGGAGCAGCCCCTCTCTCTCTCATACTCAGACTAAACACCGACCCAACGTTAAAACTAAAACTGAGTTGCCTATTTCTCACTTCAATTACTTTCAGAAATACGTTTTAGCTTACCATTTAACTGAAATCACCTGTAACCAGTTGGTGGTAGTTGTAGATTTTCCACCTCTTGGGTAAAAGTGAATGCCACAGCCCCTTTATTCTGCTTTTTCTGGTTATGTAGCACCAATTTCAAAAGTATTTGTATTTTTCTACTGTATTGGCAGCCTACATTTATGAAAAGGTTTTCTTTCCATTGGTGACATACTTCTTTAACTTTCATATAGTCTTAGACTACATCCCCTCTTGGGCAAACTTTGACATGGTTGCAATCGCGCTGTACTCTCTTGTCTACCTTTTTCCTTCTGTGTAATGCATGATGGTATATAGTGCTCGGTTAGTGACCATTGGGTGTACACCACTTTTCATAATGCATAATCGCATACTTAGAGTCCAGCACTACAAAATGGTGAACTCATGTAGTGAGTACTGTGTGGTTCAGGACACAGCCTAAAGAACCCACCTACTTCAGTGTGATAAGAGCACTTGTTTTCTAGCCATGTCTCCTTTGGCAAATATTTTCATGCTTGCAAATTGGGTAGCTCTCTTATAATATATACTTTTAACATATGACCTTTGATTACTTCAGACTCAAACACCTGTTTTACACTCTTAATGGCAACAGTCGGTCCATGGGGTGAGATAACTGGAAATAAAGCCAGTCTGTATCTGTACAGACATACTGCCAGTCTGTTTCACACAACTTGTTGGCAAAAGCAGCTCCTTGTGGTGAAAAAAGGTGTTAAGAACATCCAGTCACATCCATGCTGTAACCTGAGATCGAATGATATACTGCAGTATAAACATTAACTCTTGATAAAATGGCTGTCACCAGTTATTTTTCACATTATTTTCACATATATCTATGCATTTCAATGAAAAAAAGTAATTGTTACACGATAAAACATTTTATTTATTTTTTCCAGCTGCTGTCCAGATGATTGTTGTATCTGTGAGTGTAGTAAAGTAGTAAAGAGCGGGAAACAGTCATTCAGATATACAGCGGACGAGACAAAATGGATCGACAAAGACACAAACAGAGGCACAGTGAAGGAGGGTGATAAAGAAGGGCTGCTGTTTGGCAGAGGAAGACATTACTTCTGACACCAATGTTAAATTAGCTTCCTCAGGGACAATCAGGGCTCTGTTCTGTTCACCAGGCTGTGTGCAGTGTGTGTGTGTGGCTGTATGTCACCCGCTCTTTTTACACCCCTGAACTTCATCATGCCTCCCCCATTCTGTTCTTCCTTGTACCTACCTCTCCCGCCTTCTCACTCTCCACTCTGCACTGAGCATCACCCCTCCTCTCTACGCTTCTCACACTCTCATACTCCTTATCCTTTCTTGTTATCTTTCCATTCACTATGACTGAAAATGTGTGGATGTTTGTGTCTTTTCCCAACCTCTCACTAGTCAAACCGACCATCTCACTTTTATTTCCCTTCTTATTTCCAGCTTCAGAATACATTCTTCCCTTTATATAACAGCAAGTCCCAGCTTGTTGTTGAATACCTTTTTTTGTCAAAAAGATGGACAACACAGATATCAGGAAAATTAGCCTTCAATAGAGTTGATAAAAGCTCACATGTTCAGGTGGCCAACAGGTAGTTCCCCTATGGTATGTTGTGGAGGTCAAAACTTATACCTGAAATACCTCATCTTTCACTACTTAGACCTCATGGGACTTACTGTACCTTCCTAAAATTGATATGGTGAAAGTGTTTGCAAATTT
Organism: Epinephelus lanceolatus; assembly: GCF_041903045.1. Classification (NCBI taxonomy): domain Eukaryota; kingdom Metazoa; phylum Chordata; class Actinopteri; order Perciformes; family Serranidae; genus Epinephelus; species Epinephelus lanceolatus. The sequence goes on along the minus strand of NC_135734.1, from coordinate 32,275,017 downwards.
ACACATCCAGCAGGACGCTAAAGTTGCTAGCTGCTGTATTCTAATCACCTAGTTTGCCAATTTTGTCTGCTGTTTGGTGCTGAGCAGCTATCATTCAGTGGGTTGTTTGGAACTTTGTCTCTGTAAACAGCTGCCTGCTGCAAATGCTGCTGAAATGACACTTTGAGAGCAGTGAGGGTAAATCAACACAGTAAAGTTGTGGGTTGAAGAGAAAAACTTTTTAAATCTATATTTTGTGGTGTTTTGTTGCTGTGGTGTGAAATTTTGTACATGGAAGTTAAGCTATAGAGAACCGCATTTTTAAATCAATGTTACTGAATTGAAATTAAATGGGATTAATGCCCCTAATGCTACAATGCAGGAGGAGCCAACATGGTGGCCAAGAGTGCCTGGTCACCTGCAGGGAGCCAATGAGTTGCCTGCAGGGCATGTTCTATAAATAATTACGGTCAAGCCAGCCGTCACTCATCTCTCTATGGTCACATCAATCGATGCTGCGACTGTAGCACACTCATATGCTGACATTTATTGTAAATGCAATTAAATGGCCCAGATTGAGCTGATGATTGGAGCTAGCAATGGATTTGGCAAAGTTAGCAGAAGGATACACATGTGACTATATCCAGTTTTCAAAATAAGGTGTTAACAAAGGGTACATAAAGAATACATATATGAAAATAAGAATAATTTGATTATATTCTCAAGAATGTTCAATTTCAAGATAATCCAAAGTTTAAGTCCCATATTTGTGCCTCGAAATAGTGACATTTCTGAATACCTGACATCTGTAAAACCAATAAGGTGTTTACAGATGTTTTCTTTTGAAACATTACAAAGGAGCTTAGGAACTTAGAACTTTTATATTGTACAAAGATGTAAGAAATGCGACTTTGTATGACTTTAAAATGTTGAAACAAATTAATTGTTGAGTTCAACAGAGAAATTATTTAACTTCCATGTTTAAAGTATATCTGTTTTCAGATTATCTAAAGTATTTAATCAATACAATAGTTGTAAAAAAAACTTCACAGCACATTTATGACCAATGGAGTTGGAACATGAAAATGATAAAAACTGAAAAGACAAGATTTTAACATGACAGAAGCAACATGCACGTTTGGGTTGAAAACTGATTTAAAAAATGTGTTTTGCTTTTTTTTTTCTTTACTTGGATGTTTGATATTTACTGTACAGAATGATGTATGTCCAGAGCTTGCATGAATTTGATACTTGACTTGCATGATGGACTTCTAAATGATTGGGATATAACATGAGCATTCAGTGAAGATAAAATTACACTCACTGTATGGCTCCAAGGTAAATTAGTGAGTGAAATCTAACTGATTAACTTCAGCCAAATATCTTACTGCATTCCATATATATATATATATATATATATATATAACACCTATGGATCTGATATATAAAAAGAGCGGGACGTGAGGAGCACCGAGAGTGGTACATTTACATTACAAGAACACTATCTTACAGCCAATGTCATCCAGCTTTCACACAGTAGAAAAGTTTCCTGGAGCCACAGTCTCAACATAACCAAACACAAGCTGGCCAAATTAGGCACAACATCAACAAGTGATTCTCTCTGCGCCTGGGCCTTTAAGGTTTCCCCGCGCTGTGCGGCCATCAGCCGAGGGTGAACTAAAGAGAACATTAATGAACATTAGGAGAGAAAGGCCTGTTCTTCCACAGGAACAGTCCTGTGTTTGTGAGGTCACAGAAGTTACCGTGGTTACTCCCAGGAGGGAGCGAAGACCGTGCGTTTGTTAATTGTTTCTCGGTGGGGAAATGAGATTAGTGGTTGAATGGTGATGTGAGAGAGTTTTCAAAGAGCCATGCTGCATTAAGTTTGAATTTGCTAGCACACCATGCTATCCTGTGGGTCCAAGGGTTCTGTGCTGAACTACAAACTAGTTTCATAATACACATTTTACTGCTTCACTGTCTCAGTGAGAATCTTACACGTGTAAATCCACATGTAGCCCACATGAACAGTGGTGGAAGAAAAATTTGAGATCTAATACTTAGGTAAAGTATGAATACTACGGAGTAAAACTACTCTGCAACAAGGTTAAGTCTTGCATTCAAAACTGTACTAAAAAAAAGGTACAAAAGAATCAGCATCAAAATATATTTACAGTACCAAAAGTAAAAGTCCTGCATGATGCAGAGTGGTCCTCTTCAGCCTTCATATACATATCACTTTAATGTTGCAGCTGTTAAAGTTGAAACTCATTTTAATTACTTTAGACACTGCTGTGTATTTCACCTGTAAGAATACATAATAATGCAGTAGTTGCATGTATTTTTTATTAATAATCTAAATCTGTAAACTAACTTGAGTTTTTTAATAAATGAAGTGGAGCTAAAAGTACAATATTTCTCTCTGAGATGTAGTATAAAGTATCATAAAATGGAAATACTCAGGTAATATACAAGTATGTTAAAATTTTACTAAAGTACAGCACTTGAGTAAATGTCCTTAGTTACACTTTATCACTGCCCATGAATTAAAGTCCTGTAACACAGGTCAGGCTACCAAAATATAGAATTGATAGAAATGATAAAAGTCTTGCATTATACATCGTCATTAGGCTACTGATCACATGTTTTCTAGCAATGTGATACTGAATTGTTTCCTTCAACCCACTGTATACTGTGATAAGCCACGACCCTAAAGAGGATTAAACTGCAAGAGAAAGTTATGAATTGATGATCTTTACTAATCCCCACTGCATAGGAATTTACTCACAGACATTTTAGCCACTGATTGCAGTCCAACAGTTCTTCATATCTGAATGACAAAATTTGTTGTTTGTTACAATGCATTGATATTATGTAAGGTAGAACATTGTCAAGCACCTTCCAACCTTTGCTGCCTAGAGAGGACGGTCTTTATATATATATAAACCCCCAAAAATGTGCCTACTAAACACAAAGAACACAAAGTTTGAAAGGACCAGTGTGTAAAATTTTGAAGTGGCCTTGAGGTGCATCTGTGCCACCAAATTCAGGCCGCCACTTAAATGTAAAAATACGAAAAGCCGTCTCGAGAGCTAGTGTTTGGTTTGTCCGTTCAATGTGGTGGGCTCCGTAGAAGGGGACCTGCTACATATGTAGATATGAAGGGCTCATTTTAAGCCAACAAAAACATAACAAATCTTAGTTTCAGGTGATTAAATGTGGAGCAGGTGGATTAAAACGCAGGAGACTGCAGGCAACAGGAACTCGAATAAATCACATTTTATTCAAGGTTTAAGTAGCAAAAAGCAAAGTTAAAGATCACATATAAAAACCAAGGATCTAATAGAGACTGAATTGAAAACCTGGACTTGAATACAAACTAATATGACGAGGGGATGAAGTGCAGGTGGAGAAAAAGGTGAAGAGGCTCAGCTGAGGAGAATCAGGTGATTAGACAGGAGAACAGGCAAGAAGCTGATTGGGAAAAACTTTGGAGTAGAAAAGAACTAATGAGACTGATGCAGGGCAGGTGTGAAGATGGGCAAATGAGGGAGAAGCAGCACAGGAACACAGGACGGGAAAAACACAGTTAGCAGAAACCCCCAAACTCAGAAAACACAATCATCTTATAAATAAACTGACCAGAGATAAAACAAAGACAGAATAATTAATAAAGGCAACTTAAATGATTCATAGTCTGTTACAGATACAACTCAGTCAAGTCTTCTCAAAGTCTGAAGTCATCAAGACACAGATCAGACAGTGACATTATACACTAACAAAAAGCTAATCATAATTATTATTTTCTATTTTTGCCAATAGACCCCTCTAAATCCAACACACTGACAGGACCATTAACTTTTTGAATGTAAAGTAATATGTCAGCTTTTCAGTGCTTTGGTCTTGACAAACAATTTCAGTATACCCCTACTCACATTGCCACCCTACTAACAATAATTATTTGAGTTAGAAAGGTAAAAAAAAACAAGTTGTCTGTTTAAGTAAACCCTACATCATAGTATCTGACCTCAGTTAATCCCAAACCAAACAGTAAAAAGGAGTGGAGCCAGTTAGTGTAGTGAACTATGAATATTTAGGCACTGGAAGACTTTGTGTCTACTTTTAGGATGTTAATCCATGATTCATGCGGCTCCACTGTGTTCCTCTCAGAGGGGAAAGAAAAGGTTGAGCTGAGCCGTAATTTCATTACAAAATCACTGAGATGATGAAAATCAGGTAGATGAGCGGTAACAAAAGAAATGTGGGGTTTCATTAGAGCAGATAAAGAGTCATCTCTTGACATATCATGGTAATCTTTTGTAAATGGGAAAACCTATTTTACTCATTGTAATTCTGTGATTTAATTAACTTTAAAAATTCTCACAAAAAGAAAAGTTTTCAGTAATCATCAGATGACAGGCTGAGAAGAATTGATGAAGTAGAAATTAAACTGTAAAGTGGATCAAGAGCACAACGAATTATCAGATGCCTAAAAAGGTTCTGAAACTTTAATTGGTCTATGAATATCTGTTTGAAGACGACTTTATGCCAAGGATGATTATAGCTGTTCAGACTGTTGGTTGTTTTTTACATTAAAGGAATACTTCACTAACAAAATGATAATTTGCATATCAATAACTCACCCTTTATTACATTGAAAAATGGAGGAAAAAAAGTTTTTGTCACATGCCTTTTACGTTAAACGAAGAATCCAAAAACTGAAAAAATTCTTGATGAAATGGGGAAAAAGGGGTCTGCCTTCAATAGCAAAACTTTGTCAAAGCACCCATTGAGAAACTCTCACGAAACTCATGCAGCAAGTTGTGTTACAGCTTGTAAACACATGTTTTAATATAGTTTTGCTCAGAAGTTTTTTATCTGTTTTTGGAATTTTCATTCAATGTAGAGACATGCGAAAAAAACAAAGTTTTCCTCACAAATTCAACGTAACACAGACTGATTTTTTTTTATATAAAAATGATATATTTGTGGTTGATGTATTCCTTTACTTTGTCATCCATTTATGTACGTACTGTGT